>NC_068312.1:2193616-2223616 GCF_025860055.1 Xyrauchen texanus
CCTTAATTGATTTGTTTGGACGGCTCATTTCAATTTGAAACTGATTCATTCAAATCACTCAAAATGTTCCAACATTTTTCACAAGCATTTTTTAAATCAGTTAATTTAACTTAATTAAAAGGAGCCCGTTCAAAAGGATGATTTGTTTAACATCGGACATCCCGTAGGTACAGCAAGAAACACAACAAGGCATTTTAGACACATCCTCTACCCAAAAGCAGTTCCAAACGGTGGCAGCTGCAACATTATGCTGCCTTTGTGGAGAAGACAATCCCAGAATGCATTGTGACTAGGGCTGGGTGATATGGCAAAAAAAACAAAAACTTAAGGACCATTTATGATTTACAATTCTCGATTCAATTTTCCTACATTTTATGGTATTATTTCAAAAACGTAACTAAGACTTGATTCATTTAACATATTCCTTATCAAAGGCAACCTGTTACAAAAAAAATGTCATTATAGGAAACAAAGGTGTGTAACAGAAATGCAGAAAAAAATTGCAATATACAGAAAGTGGTCAATGGCGTAAAAGTAAAATACATTTAAATCTAATTCATTTAAAATAACACTAATGTTCAGAAATAATAGACAAAACTACAAGATACCTCAAAGCAAATTTAGGTATTATTTTTATCTAAATCAAGTCAATCTAGATATTTGTTTAGAAATCAGTATCAAGAAATAGTCATGTTTATCTAGAAATTGTTTTTAGTATATCAGTCAATTTGTTTGTATAAACACCTCCAGATATCAGAAAAATCTCAGTGTAGTTGAAAATGCAAGAAGCAAAAAGCTCAGTTTAAAATAGTGACGTCAGTCAGTGCTGTGAGCATGCGGCGCTCTCTAGCGGTACACGGTCTCTGTGTTGCTAACCTATGTTACGTTGGAGTGCGCAGCCGTGCACAGTTCCACACATGTTCAGCTTATCAGACTGATGGTGGCATAAAGCCAAGTGCTGTGAACATTTGTTTTCTCTTTTATATTCAACCATTGGTGGACTGACAGTGTATCCAACTACAGCGTCTGCTAATATTTAATGTGAAACATCAATTCCACTATTTTAAAAAATAAAGTCAAAAGCGTAAATTCAAATGAAAAAAATCGTCCAGAAACAAATCTACTGAAATATATTAATAAAAATTGTTCAATTTAGTTAAAATGAAAAATGTTACCCAATGTTTGTGTCTTTTTATGCTTATAAGTCCATTGTGGTTCTTTCTTTCAAACACTATTAGAATGAAATATGAGTTTCCGGTCCGCTTCATGTGAGTTTCTGCATGTGTTGTGAATTGCCGTTTATGAGGTTCCGTTTCGGTTAGGAAATTAAATTTGATTAAATTAATTATATTGTGTGCCCATTAACTAATGTCATTAATAATACATATCAATATTTACAAAAAAAAAGGCAGCCAAAGATGATTTTGAATATAATAATTAAAATATAATATATAATAAATATTATAACGCAGATATTTCTCTACCGTCAAAAGTTTGGAGTCACTTGACTGAAATGTTTCTCGGGATCTTAAAAATCTTTTGGTCTGAATGCGTATGATTAAATGTTTGAAATTAGTTTTGTAGACGAAAATATAATTGTGCCAACATATTCATTTATTTCATTATAAAACTAAAATGTAATAAAAAAACGTTTTTTAATTGATGACTTGGACCAAATAATAAAGAAATCAGCCAGTAAGTGCCCAGCATAGATGGGAACTCCTTCAATACTGTTTAGAAGCATCTCGGTGTGATTCCTCAAGAAGTTGCTTGAGAAAATGTCAAGAGTTCATGTCTGCAAATTCTAGACAAAGTGTGACTACTGTGAAGAAGATCAAATATCACACAGTTTTGATTTATTTTGGATTTTGTTTAGTCACAACATAATTCCCATATTTCCATTTATGTTATTCCATAGTTTTGATGACTGTACTATTCTGTAAAAAACTGTAAAAAATATATAATAAAGAATGAGTAAGTAAAACTTTTGAACAGTAGTGTGTACATATGTGGAGTGGTGGTGGTGTAGTGGTCTAAGCACATAACTGGTAATCTGGTAATCAGAATTACACTGGTTCGAACCCCACTGCCACTACCATTGTGTCCTTGAGCAAGACACTTAACTCCAGGTTGCTCCAGGGGGATTGTCGCTGTAGTAAGTCGCTTTGGATAAAAGCGTCTGCCAAATGCATAAATATAAATATATATGTGGTAGTAAGTAAAGCAGACAATACAATTAAAAATGGCAATAGAAAACACAATTTTCATTATTGGTCTACTGTTGTCTGCTCTATTTTGAATTGTTGGTCTTTGTACTCGTGCATCAGACAGACATGTTTGGAGTGTCTCACTAGTTTTCAGTATCATAGATTCTAGTCATAAGCACTTGGATCAAGTTAGATGTAGTTTCAAATGTTGAAAAACATGTCTGGAGATCCCGTCATTCTGTTGTGTTCGGTTCAGTTGTCTGAGCACAAGAGCTTGTCATCTGTGGAAGACTGTGCTGCTCTCGTTGGTTTTCTGTACAGCTGGAGTCGTGCTGACTGCCCCCTACTGACACAGATTCACTAAAACATCAAGGACCGACATCAAACTTGAAATGCTCCGATGGTGGGAATATTTCTTATTACGGAAATAATGTTTGAGTTGGGATTATCATTAATTGTGTTTTTTTAACATGTTATTTTTCATATAATTAATCACACTAAATGAATTAACATGATAAATAAACAGCTCTAGGTAAAAATACATAAATATTTTAAGTATATACTAAATAATATATATATAAAAAATACAATAAATAAAAAAGTGTTCGTGCTTGCTGGGGCAAATTCTGGCATCATTATTCACCATTAAGTTGTCACAAACCTGTATATTTTTCATCTGTGGAACTGAATCGTTATTGTGACCATCAAGCTCTAAAAGCACATAAAAGCATCAATAAACTGGTCCATATCACCGTGCACTATAGTTCTAGTCTTCTGAATCCATTAAATAGTGCGGTGTGAGAAGCAGTTTGAAATGTAAGTGTTATTTCACTGAAAATCACCCGTTTGAATCTGGTGCACATGCGAGAACGTCTTTGTTTACATCAGCGGAAAAAGGCAGAGCCGAAGGATTTGCTAACTATATTCATGTGATTTGTGTCTCTCAGGTGATGTCATCGTGAGTGTGAATGACACAATCGTGCTGGGATACACTCACGCTCAGGTGGTGAAGATATTTCAGTTTATCCCGATCGGCTCCATGGTCCAGCTGGAGCTGTGCCGTGGCTACCCGCTGCCCTTTGACCCCGATGACCCCAACACCAGCCTGGTCACCTCTGTGGCCATCCACGACAACGAGCCTATCATAGTGAACGGTCAGGAGGGGTTCGAGCCCATCCCTGGCCTGCCTGTTCAGATGGCAACTGGCGCTTCGACCGCTGGCATGGCGCCCAGCCACGAGCCCGCACCTTACATCCCCGCCACGGACACCGCACTGTTAGTGTCTGGCAATGGCTGCCTCAGCTACGGCAATGATGTCGTGACTCTAGCGTCGTCCATAGCGACACAGCCCGAGCTGATTACAGTTCACATCGAGAAGGGCGATAAAGGCTTCGGCTTCACCATCGCTGACAGTCTGATTGGAGGAGGCCAAAAGGTCAAGCAGATCGTGGATTACCAGCGATGCCGAGGGCTGAAGGAGGGAGATATCCTGATGGAGGTGAACAAGAGGAGCGTTCAGGGCATGAGCCACAACCAGGCGGTGGATCTCCTCAGCAAATGCCCACAAGGAGGTGAAGTCTCTATGCTGGTGCAGAGAGGTGAGCACATGACCCTATTTAATCATATGTTCCAGAACAAAAATCATGTTTGTTGTCAGAATAGTAATAACGTGCTCTGCCTGTGAAACCTGCCTTCCTGCGGATGTAACCAAGGCTGTGTGGGCGAAGTGAATAATATTAACCAGTAATATTGATGAAATGACTTTGACGTCACACTGCAGGCGAACACGCTTCTGGGTTCTTCAGAGCAGCAGCTGTTAATGGTGGAAATGGTCAGTAATGGAGTTTTAATGATTTTTTAAGCATAATATAATGTTAATAAAAGTTATTATAAAACTGATTTAATGGGCCTGTATGATTTGACATATGCACAATATGTATCTTCATTGCTTTAATCATTGGGCCAATAAATGTAGTGACATATTTTAGTATGTTTTTTTATTAGCATTTCCTTTAACAAACAGCCAGTGAACGTTACTGTGGCGGTGAGTGGTATGTTGTAAACCTGTTGATACGTTTATATTGTATGCAGGGTTTTTTAATCATCTGAGCATCTAGAAACTTCTGAACTCAACAGAATTTATTTTAAAATTCTTTATAACTATAGTAAATATGTTTGTTTCCTACTTCATAAAAGATATAGTTTTATATATTACAATATTACACATGACTTTCTTCATAATTTATGAAGGTCCAGACTTTTATTCTACATTGTAGCTTACTTGACCTTGTGTTAACCATAGTTAATGGATGGATGGCTCCTCAGTTGTTAGTTAGGTCATCTTTCTAAAAAAATAAACTGTTTTTTTAACTGTTATGAAAACTAATAGCCTAAACATATTTAAAAACAACTTTAATACCACATCCAAAGTTGTAATGAAAAAAGTCTATTAAAGTTGTGATAAATGTTAGTTAGTGTGTGTTGATGTGGAGATGTGAAAGTCTTGTAATTGATGCTGATGCAGGTGTTTCTCTTTCCCTCATCAGTGCTGTTCAGAATGTCTGAATGTGCTGTAGGGGTTTGAAATGGATGAATTGCTCCATAGTGCTTTAAAATAGAAAACTGTCATGTACAATTCAAATGGGTCACATGAGGCTTGTGCGTCATGATATCGTGGTGAGCCCAGTTTAATTGTGGATGTGTTCCGCTCTGCTCTATCCTGTCACCAGAGCTCATATATCGAGTGAAACCCAGTTGACACATGCGCACATGCTCCAGTATACAGTAGTAGGATAGAGAAGAGCGCATCACTTGCACGAGAGATTCTCGATGGATTCCGCGAGTCGCAAGTGATTCCAGCCTTCAGTTATCCCGCGCAAATCTACGTACCACACGAGAAGCATATTTAGCACTTATTCATCGTGCTTTAGGCGCTTTATGTCGTAAAATCTTCTTCGTTAAATTGTAGTGCATTTAGCATGCAGATTCATGTTGACTTCAGAACTTCATGACATCAGTTCGGTCATGACAACTCTCATGTTAATGTAAGTTTGACATATTGATAGGATTGTGGTCTTGGTGAACTAGACATGTGGAGCTGGGGTGGAGGAGAGTTTCTGAGAAAAAACCCATAGTGCGCATATTGATTGGCTACATCATTACAAGTCAAAGAACCTATCAGCTTGCAGCATTCAGTTTCAAGCCTGAACTTAGTCATTTACATTCATTCATGAGTTTTTGTGTCTGTTGAAATCTAAATATTCTATTCAGCCTTTATGTAATTAATTAGACTTGCCATAAAGATAAAGATTTGCTTGAAAGAGTTGTGTGTGTGTGGGTGCGTTTATGTGTGTGGGTGTGAAGATCTGTTTTGCGAGCAGCAGTATAGAGGGTTTATGAGAGATGGAAAGGGACATTGAAACCAAAGGAAGAATATGACAAATGAGTGTGTGTGTGTGTGTGTGTGGGAGAGAGATTGTGAGTGTGAAGCAAGTGAATAGAGCTACAAAGAAGCCAATGTCCGGTGAGCACTTCCACGTCATGTTCAAGGTTCCTCAACACACATTTCATAGTTTTTCCTCCTCTTCATATTCACTTCACCTTTTATTATTAATGGTGTTTGCAAAAGGAAGCATCACTGTTACTGTTGCTCATGCTGAGATGAACAAATCCCTTACCCTAAGAATTCAACTTCAACGCATAACTTCGCTTGTGCTGCATTTGTGATAATCTTCTGTTTAATCTCTTCTCTATGCTCATATCAGATCCCTCTAAAATACAGTTAGTAAATACAGTTATTGTTATTATAATGTAAAATGTGAACAACAACTAAAACTACTTTTTGATGTTTCCTGTATTAAAGACAAATACTTATAAGTATAAAGAGTAGAAAAGCTAAAAGAACTGGTAAAAAAAAAAGAAAAAAAAAGAAATTGAATAGTAAAATGAGAAATCAGTAACAGAAAACACACACACACACTCCCTGCGGTGTGCAGTACTGTATATCTCTCCATCTTGCCACTCTGTTGTTTCCATGACGATACTCAGATAAGAGTAAATGCAGAGAGAGAGAGAGAGTAATGAAATTACAGTACTGTACTGTAGCTGAGTGTGTCAGATATTACATGACTTGAACATGTATACCCCACGTCAAACTCTAATTCATTTACAATTTAATTACAAAATAATGAATTATTGTAATCAAATTACTATTTTTAATACAAAAATGAGTGTAGTGCTTTCCTTTCAAATTTTGTAATAAGATTACAATTAATGACTTTTAATTAAGTTACTTAATTACACGAGTCACATATTTGTCTAAAATAGTACTATTAGGGCTGTCAGATGATTAAAATGTTTAATTAAATTAATAACAAGATGTGCTGATTAATTATCGTATTAATCACCTAAATCAATATTTGCAGAGAAAGGTCTCCAAATGAAAAACAGTCATCTAATAATTATAAAATTATTATAAATATTTATTTTTAAATGATTTCAAATATAGTCATTCAGATTATTAAAATGCATGACATTATCATGGCAGATGAGTAAAGCTTTGATTAGGCAATACAAAAAGTGGTTTCAGGAGGCGATATACAGTCACACGCAATCTTTTGGTGCATCTCACTTTGTTTGCTTTGCGCCATAAACAATATTTTTAGGTCACTGTATTAAGTTAAACAAAGTTTGAAATAAAAAAAAAAACATGTCTTGAGATTCCTGCGTTCGGATTTACGCTCTGACCA
Organism: Xyrauchen texanus; assembly: GCF_025860055.1. Classification (NCBI taxonomy): domain Eukaryota; kingdom Metazoa; phylum Chordata; class Actinopteri; order Cypriniformes; family Catostomidae; genus Xyrauchen; species Xyrauchen texanus. The sequence continues at coordinate 2,200,572 of NC_068312.1, forward strand.
GTTGTGTTTGAACACAAGAACGAGTCCTCATCTTGTGTGTCTGCTTGTCAGTGAGTGTGGTTTGTTGTCTGTACAGCTGGAGTTGTGTTGACTGCCCCCTGCTGAACGAGACCCCTAAAAACGTGAAGGTGAAAATTCCTTATTGTGGTTTAGAGGAAATCAGTAAAGTATATAATAGGTATCCAGATAAGTCTGTCATTAAATTAATCTGATTACAGTTTTAGAGTAGTAATTAGAAATTTGTAATGAATAACTTTTTTTGAGGAACTTACCCAACACTAATGAACCCTTCACAACAAACTAAAAGAAAAAGCACCACAAATTCCTTCATTTTACTATTCTTTACAGCTGTATAAGAGAACGCTGGCAGAAAGAACAAATGTTTCATAAGAATCAAAACAAAACATTATATTTACTTTTAAAGACACTTTTTGAACTGTCTAGTCAATGTTTTACTCTCTGCCACAATAATGCAATATATTTTTATCTGAATGTGTATATCTATCTATCTATCTATCTATCTATCTATCTATCTATCTATCTATCTGTCTGTCTGTCTGTCTGTCTGTCTGTCTGTCTGTCTGTCTATCTATCTATCTATCTATCTATCTATCTATCTATCTACCACACACACACACACACACACACACACACACACACACACACACACACACAAACACACAGACAAAGGTATGTTAAAGTAATATCACACAAGCAAGAGTGCTGTATGTCTACAGTCAGGTCCATAAATATTGGGACATCGACACAATTCTAATCTTTTTGGCTCTATACACCACCACAATGGATTTGAAATGAAACGAACAAGATGTGCTTTAACTGCAGAGTTTCAGCTTTAATTTGAGGGTATTTACATCCAAATCAGGTGAACGGTGTAGGAATTACAACAGTTTGTATGCGCGCAGACTGTATAAGACATCAGTTTATTTCTCTTCAGGAGTTTAGACCAAAAAAACACACAAATGAGTGCAAATAATACCAAGTGCATGTGCATTCTGCGCATTTAAAGACACTGTTCAGTGTTTGCGCACACTGCTGATGACGTGATTTGCGTTGCACGTCCTTTACGTGGAAAGTCGGGTAGGCAAGCACCCTGAGGATGTGTGATTGCTCCATCTGTTGTGTCTCTCAGCTGTGATAGGCCTTAATGCTGAAGCTGTTAGTTTAACTCTACTTCCCAGCTGTAGTGTAATAGTAATCCGAGCGATCATGGAGTGAGAGACAATGCCGATGACTTCAAAGAAACCGCTCGCTGACTCAGTAAATGTCAAACTTATCTGGCTCATAACACATAAAAATGTTCTTCTGTTGCCACCTGCTGGCTAAAATATTTCAACGTAACAGGGATAAATGAAAAGACACACATACTCTATTACACATCTGTGCTGATCTTACACTTTAATTTAGAACACCACGAACACAAGCGGAGTGATATCAACAGTAAAGCGTCCGAGTGCTGATCGAATCCAATCAGATATGATGATGTCATGTAATTATTTTGATAAAAAATTTTAATCAGTTGACAGCCCTAAATTAACATAATATTTGTATTCATGCATGACAACATGTAGAAGAGATTGTGTGAATTGAATTAATTGCAGTATTAATGAGCTAATATGTGTGTGTGTACAGGGGCAGAGTAGGTGTAAAATTAAAAATAACACTTGCATGTGTGTGTGTGTGTGTGTGTGTGCATGCATGAGAAGGCGGTGGATGTCACAGAAAGAAAGGGGCGGAACAAACTGAAAGCACACACACACACTCACTCACAGGCGGGTGAGTGGAGCAGCATCCTCAGGCAGCAGCTGATCACACATCCACTCCAGCACAGACACACACACACACACGCTACAGGACTGCACCTGCATCCAGCGAGTGATGCAGAAGAGAAACTGAAGCTGTGCCCCTCTGTGTGTGATGTAAAGGCTTTGTGTTTGTATAATGTGATGATCTCTCTGTCTCTCTGCCGCTGTCTCACAGGAGTCCTGCAGCCCAAGAGAAGCCCTAAAGTGCTGGTAAGACAACTTCATTTGTATCTGTCTTTCTCTCTTCTCATTTACCGATCACTCCTTTATTTCCTCTCCACGCGTCTCATGTGTGAGAATGTCTGTCTTGTGATATTAGTCTTGAACTTTCTCTGCTTGTCAGTGTCTATTTCTTACACTTATGTTCTTTGACTTCCCTAACCTAATTGGTTTGGTCATTTTGAGTTGATCAGCATGGGTCGATAAGCTTGTCTGATTGGCTCAGTAGCAGAAGTGGCCATTTCACCTGGTGTCTACTGACAGTATTGCAAATGGATGAGGCACATTTTTCAAATAATGTGAGGAGGGGTCATAGTGTGAGGAACGGCAGCCTGTGTAGTTTTTGGTGCCCCCTTAGGGTAAGATGGTGTCCCCATAGGGAGTAGGTGCACCACGCAGACTGCATAATTTACAAATAGGGCGCAACAGTACTAGTCAATAATACTACAGTAAAGATGAAAAATTCCAAGACATTGACTGTGTATTAAGATTGTCCCTTACCATAGCCTTCTCAGTTTTAGCAATAAATGCTTTTTGAGTTATTAATAATAAAAAGTGTATATCCTTTTTATATGCTTAGAACTTTTCTGACCCATGATTTATATTTAAAAAACGAAATTTGATTACTTATCTTTATCTTATTTACATATACATCTCTGTTGGTTCCTATGTGTTTTTTACATTTTTGTTTGTTTGTTTTGTTATTTACTTTTTTTAGGATTTTTTTTTTCCCTTCACCTGTACTTCTTGTCTTTATGACTTAATGACCGCATTCATGCGATGTTGGATCTGTGAAATTTTGTACATCTTATTGAACATTTATATTGAACTGTCTGTTCCCCTTCTGTCGCTCTCTCCACGTTGTGTCGGAGAAGCGACACTAGGGGTCTCTCTTGAGCGCTGATATTCACCTCTGATCTTATTGAAAAGGGCCAATGGGAGTTGGCAGTCAGTATTTGCATACCCGCCCCGACATACGGGTATTTAAGCGGGGCAAATACAGGAGTTCATTCAGAAAATTTCTTCGAGCCGATGGTCTGTCTGCAGTTTGCTGCGAAGTTACACGCCACTTAAACGCTCCTGTTTTCCTCTGACGTTCTGCATGCTGTTGGATCTTGACGGCGCACAACAGCTGCTTTCTCCTTCTCAGTGCACGGCGTGCATTGTTGCCCTTAGCGCTACGACAGCGCAGACACGCACACACACACACTGTGTATTAAAAGAGTTTTTACTAAAAGAGTAGTTTTCTAAAAGAGCAAACACAGCGGCGCTTGAACGCCCTTTTAAGGACACGCCTTTTTCAAGATGCCTTTCCGCCTCTGTGTCGCTCCTGGATGCGTAGAGTGCTCTCTGCTTCAGACAGCCACAGGCGCTGTCTCGTGTGTTTGGGCCGCAATCACACCGAGGCGGCGTTGTAGGATGGTTCATGTTCTCACCGCGAGAACATGACCATGACCATGTTATGGTCGCTGCTCGCTTTCAACAGAAAGCAGCTACCCCAGCTGCACCTCGCGATTGCTCCTTCTTCCCACGGGATTAAGGATGGTGCGGTTGGCGCTGGGGCGATTTGGGGCGGCAGCGGTGCAGTTTCGCCGGTAGCCCCCGCGAACCTCCCGTTCTCGACACGCCGCTGGTCTCCGCCCACGCCAGCGGCTATAGCGGCTCGCCTCACGGCCCGGCTGTCTATCCTCCCGAGTCCGAGCAGATGAGCTCGCCACTGCATCGGAGAGTGCGGTGTCTGATGCCGAGGACTCCCTGGACTGCCGCTCGGGCCAGCAGGCCCAGGCTGAGGCCGACGCCAGATGTCCGACATGCTTGCCCGGCCGCCTTGAGCGTGGGGTTGGACTGGAACCCTCCATCCTTCCCACAGCCTTCTCGGTTGGATGATTGGTTTCTGGGGCAGCGCACCGCTCATGCGCCTCGCGATCCCCCGGTCCCTTTCTTCCCGGAGGTGCATGATGAGCTGACGCCCACGTGGAGAGCCCCGCCTCCGCCGTCTAGGTGCCACCCGCTCCACTCTCTCCACCCTCGACGGCGGAGAGCCCACGGTACGACGCGATTCCCCAGGTTGATAGGGCAGTTGCGCACCATCTATGCCCTGGTAGCCCTACCTCCTGGCAGGGTCGCCTCATACTCCCATCCAAGCCCTGTAGGACAACATCCTCGCTAACGCCAAGGCCTACACTACGGCTGGACGCCGCTGCCTCCGCCTCTGCATGCAATGGCCCTCCTGCAAGTCCACCAGGACAAAGCTCTCAGAAACATGCACAGGGGTGGACCTGATCCTGATGTGCTGCAGGAACTGCGCCAGCGCACTCGACCTCGCCCTGAGAGCGACTTAAGGCCACAGCGCAGGCACTCGACAGACGATGGCCACCCTAGTGGTCCAGGAACGCCATCTTTGGCTCAACCTGGTCGAGATGCGTGAGGCTGACAAAAACCACTTCCTGGATGCACCTGTCTCCCAAATTGGCCTTTTCGGTGACACCATCGAGGACTTCGCCCAACAGTTCTCCTCAGGTGAAGAAGCAGACGGAGGCCATTTCGCGACATCATGCCCCCGCCGAGACCTGCCGCCACGGGCCCTGCCCCGCCTGTCCGCCGAGGGCGCCCCCTACGAGGAAACCAGCTCCTGCTCCGCCTCAACCCGGCCCAGCTCTCAGCCCCAGCGCCGAAGCACTCCGCAGGCGGCGACGCCCCTGTCTCACGTAACCCCTCCAGGACCCGGAAGGCTCCTGCCGCTCCTGAGACAGCCGACCCAGAGCCAAGACGCTAGCTCCGGAGGTGGTAAGACCGCCCGCCCCCGGTGGAGGGCCGGAGGAGAATCCTTTGTTTTTTCATTTGCCACACCCCTGACGGGGCTGTGGTACCCACATTCTCAATAAAAGAGCTATTTCCTTTGCCTCTGGGTCACCTGGCTCGCAAATGCCGCTTTCACGGCAATGTGCTTTCAGATCACAACAGTCCCGTACACCGGATGCGGCGATCCCGCCTTCCGCCTGCCCACGACTGTCCCACCGGCCGGCCGGTTCAGACGAGTCCAGAGGACGCCAACATCAGACCTCCTCCTCAGTCAAGAACCCGCCCTGCCGGTGCGCGTGAGCAACGTAAGTGCTTTGAGTCTATTCTCAGCACCTCAGCCTCAGGCCGCAACGGCCGCCTGACGCTGCATTACCTGTTCCGCCCGCTGCAGGCCCCGCCGGTACGCCCAAAATACTCGCCCCTTTGGTGCCCCTAGCGCAGAGTTGGGAAGCGTGGCTTCGCTTCCCAACGCATCACGCTGGCTGCACTGGACCATTCGACTCAGTTACGCAATTCAGTTTGCCCAGCTCCCGCCCCCTTCAGGGCGCCCGCTTCAGCAGTACACGGCGAGCACGCCAGATCCCTCCAACTGCGAACTCTCTTAGCCAAGGGCGCTGTAGAGCCCGGCCCTCCAACCGAAATGAGGAAGGGTTTCTACAGCCCTTACTTCATTGTACCCAAGAAAGGCGGCGGCTTACGTACTCAATCCTGGACTTGCGAAGTTTTCAATCAGGCCTTGTTAAAACTCCTGCTCAAAATGCTTACGCAGAGAAATATTCTGGCTGGCGCTCAGCATCTAGATTGGTTCGCAGCGGTGGACCTGAAGGACGCAGATTTCCACGCCTCAATTCTGCCACGTACATCGACCCTTCCTACGGTTCAGCGCTCGACGGCCAGGCGCTTCAGTACAAGGTCCTCCCCTTCGCCTGTCTTTGTCCCCTCGCCTTCACGAAAGTCGCAGAGGCTGCCCTTGCCCCGCCACGTAGTAGCCGGCATCCGCGATTCTCAACTACCTCGACGACTGGCTCATCCTAGCACACTCTCGAGAGTTACTATGCACACACAGAGACCAGGTGCTCCGCACCTCAGCCGCTTGGGGCTTCAGGTCAACTGGGAAAAGAGCAAGCTCACTCCGTTCAGAGCATCTCTTTCTCGGGTTGGAGTTAGACTCAGTCTCAATGACAGCACGCCTCACGAGCGAAGCGTGCTCAGTCGGTGCTGGACTGCCTCGCCTCCTTCAAGCCAGGAACAGTGGTCCCTCTAAAACTTTTCCAGAGGCTCCTGGGGCATATGGCGCCCTCCCATGGCGGTCGCTACGCTGGGGTTGATGCATATGAGACCACTCCAGCACTGGCTCCAGACTCGAGTCCCGAGACAAGCATGGCACCGCGGCACGATCGGGTAAGGATCACCCACGCCTGCCTCAAAACACTCCGACCCTGGACAGACCTCTGCTTTTTACGGGCAGGAGTGCCCCTGCAGCAGGTGTCCCGACGCTGCCCTGGTCACAACCGACGCCTCCGGTCCGGTGGGGTGCCGTAGTGCAGCGGGCACGCAGCAGCGGGCCATTGGAAAGGGGCCCCGCTGCGCTGGCACATCAATTGCCTGGAGTTGCTGACCGCCCTTCTTGCTCTCAGGAAGTTCCTCCCGCTAGTTCGGGACAAACATGTCCTCATGAGATTGGACAGCACCACGGTGGTGGCGCATATAATCGCCAAGGCGCGCGACGCCCCGCCACATGTCACAACTTGCCCGCCGCCTCCTCCTATGGAGCCAGCAGCTTACTCAAGTCAAGCTCACGCCAGTAGCGGACGCCGCTATCACGACAACGCCTGCCCGGCAGGGAGTGGAGGCTTCACCCCAGTCGGTCCAGCTGATTTGGGAACGGTTTGGCAAGGCCCAGGTAGACCTGTTCGCGCCCAGGAAACCTCCCACTGCCCGCTCTGGTATGCTCCTAACAGAGGCTCCCTCGACAGACGCGCTGGCACACAGCTGGCTCCTCGGGCCGCGCAAGCACGCATTTCCCCAGTGAGCCTTCTTGCACCGGTGCTGTGCAAGGTCAGGAGGACGAGGAGCAAGTCACGCTGGTGGCCCCCTACTGGCCCACTCGGACTTGGTTCTCGGAACTCAGGCTCCTCGCGACAGCTCCTCCCTGGCGAATTCCCCTGAGAAAGGACCTCCTCTCTCAGGGACAGGGCACGCTCTGGCACCCGCCCAGACCTCTGGAACCTCCACGCCTGGTCCCTGGACGGATGCGGAAGAGCTAGCCGGCTTACCGGCGCAATCGCTAGAATACCATCAACCAAGCCAGAGCTCCTCTACCAGGCACCTTTACGCTCTAAAGTGGCGCTTTGTTCGCAGATTGGTGTTCTTCCCGAGTCGAAGACCCGCAGAGATGTGCGATTAGGTCAGTGCTTCTGTTCCTACAGGAGAGGCTGGACAGGAGGCTGTCCCCGCCCACCCTCAAGGTGTATGTTGCCGCTCATCGCACCACCACGCATCCTGTAGACGGCAAGTCTTTGGGTAAGCACGCACCTGATCCTCAGGTTCCTGAGAGGCTCCGGAGGTTGAATCCCTCCCGCCAGGCCTAGTTCCCTCCTGGGATCTCTCGGTAGTCTTGGCAGGACTCCAGAGACCTCCCTTCGAGCCACTCGAATCAGTTGGACTCAGGGCCCTCTCTCTAAGACGGCCCTGCTGATCGGCCAGCCTCCATTAAGAGGGTCGGGACCTGCAAGCGCTCTCTGTCAGCTTACACTTGCCTGGAGTTCGGTCCGCAGATACGCCTGTGATCCTAAGACCGCGACCGGGCTATGTGCCCAAGGTTACTACCACACCATTCCGAGATCAGGTAGTGAACCTGCAAGCGCTGCCCCGGAGGAGGCAGACCCAGCCCTTTTGTTGCTGTGTCCAGTGCGCGCCCTGCGATTTACCTGGACCGCACACAGAGCACCAGATGCTCTGAGCAGCTCTTTGTCTGCTTTGGGGACGGCAGAAAGGGAATGCCGCCTCCAAACAGAGGCTCGCCCACTGGGTTGTCGATGCCATCACACTGGCTTATCACACCCAGGTCGCGCCCCTACCCCTACGGGTCCGAGCTCACTCAGCAAGGGGTGTTAGCGCCCTCGTGGGCACTGGCCAAGGGCACCTCCCTAGCAGACATCTGTAGAGCCGCTGGTTGGGCAACACCCAACCCCTTCAGCGAGGTTTTACAACCTCCGCGATTGAGTCGGTTGTGTCTCGTGTTTTCTCAGGTCCGAGCCCGTAGAACTCGGGTAACACGTAGACCGACCGCCGGGTGGATCGCTATGCTCAGCCCTTTTCCTGACATCAAGGTAAAGTAGTGCGCTTCTTCCCAGGGCTTCCCACTCCGAGTCGGGCCCCTGGTCGATTCCTCCCCAGCCCTCCGGGTCCACGGTACAGCGGAGGAACTCGCCGACCCAAGCCACTGCAGGTACCCTGATGGCCACCCTGTACTGGTATAGGGGCTCCACAGGTAAAATAAGAAGGCCTCCTGTTCGGACTACCCCTGTGTGTAATTCCATGGTTCTGTCCCCTTACGAGCGGACCCCCGTGTCTCCCTTAGGCAGTTACAGCTGCCTCGGTCGCCGTGCTGTAGCAACTCCCCCCTTTCGAGGCTGGATCTACCGCCGCACCATACTTTCCACACGAGCCCTAAGACGGCCGTGTGACATGTCTACCACTTTTCCTCCCCAAGAAAAAGTGCAGGTGTGGTCTCCGCGAGGGTCTGGGTAAGACCCCTTCCCTATATGCGTAACGGGCCCCGGCCGTGATTGCTCTATGCGAGAAACATAGAGAGAAAAGAGGCCCAGCCAGGCTGGCCCGCTCCCATGTTGGCAACATCGCCTTGTTCCTCCCAGGGTAACTAGAAGGACTCCGATGTTCTTATGGGGCATTGGGGAAGAGTACGTGCAGCCAGGTACAGACGATGCGTGGCACTGGATGAATCCCTGCCCGCCTCTGTATCGGGCGGTCCACGTACAAGTTTCAGCGCATGGCAAGATTGGAATGGGTCCCCTAGTGTCGCTTCTCCGACACAACGTGGAGAGAGCGACAGAAGGGGAACGCTTGGTTACGTATGTAACCTCCGCTCCCGAGGGAGGGAACGACACGCTGTGTCTTTCCTCCGCCATGTCGCTGAACCGAGCCACTGTTGTGGCCGGACCATTTCCGCTCCTCAGAAAAATCCTGAATGAACTCCCGTGATTTGCCCCGCTTAAATACCCGTGATGTCCGGGGCGGGTATGCAAATACTGACTGCCAACTCCCATTGGCCCTTTTCAATAAGATCAGAGGTGAATATCGGCGCTCAAGAGAGACCCCTAGTGTCGCTTCTCCGACACAACGTGTCGTTCCCTCCCTCGGGGAACGGAGGTTACATACGTAACCAAACGTTTTTCATTAAAAAATATCCACTGTTTTGGCACAATATGTGGACTTTTCAGACAGTTCCTTACCACACTCGCTGTAGTATTAGCACGTTTCTGCACAATGTGTGGACTTTTCAGACGGTCCCTTACCCACCTTATAAAAATCGATATATAAAAATTTCCAATTTGTATCAGTGTTAAATTAACAATCTGGAACGATTACGCCGTGACGCCGTCTGACCATTTTATGGGACAAATCACGTCCCGAATTGATTTGATATGGACACATCACAGTGAAGTGTGGATGCAGAAAATTATGAGTTTATTGGGAGAAATTGTAAATCAGGAGTACAGCGGGAGGAGGGGTGGATAATCGGGTGAAACAAGGTAAAATCGGGAGTGTTGGCGTGTATGAACTCACTCCTCTCTATAGATACAGTATCATATCGGCATTGGACATTAAACAATTCATATCGGTCGACCACTACTGATGTCGTGACAGAAGTAGATAAAGAATGCAGAAATGAAGGGTGTTTCATAACAGTTAATAAATCAAATCTTCCATTTTAGATTTCATAATACATGTTTAGTTTGGAAGAGGCCTAATACTATATTAGACTATTTTACTATGAAACATAAAAATACATTTTTCCAGCTGAGACCATAAAAAGAATCCACAAAACACACAGGAGAGGTAAACAGGTGTAGTGCTAAACATTTCTAAGTGATAGGATAATTTTAATCTATGCTTAATTTGCTTAAACTGCTCACAACTCATAGCCACATGGCAACATCCCAGAACACCATAGTAACCACATAGCAACACCCTAGCAACACCCTAGCAACCACACAGCAATGTGTTAAAACCACTCAGAACTTATAGCCAAATAGCAATGCCATAGAAATCACCCAGAACACCCTAATGACCACATAGCAATGCCTTAGCAACCACCCAAAGTACCTTAGCAACCTCCAAGAACACCCTAGAACCACATAGCAATGTGCTAAACATTTCTAAATGATTTTCATCTATGCTTAATGTGCTTAAACCACGCAGAACTCACAAAGCAACACAACAGAAACCACACAGAACACCATAGTGACAACATAGCAATGTGATAAAACTGCTCAGAAGTCATAGCCTGATAGCAACACCCCAGACACAACACAGAACATCCTAGTGACCACATACTGTAGCAAGGCCCTAGCAACCACCCAAAGTACACTAGTAATCTCCCAGAACACCACAGAACCACATAGCAATGTGCTAAAACCGCTCAGAACTCATAGCCATATAGAAATGCCCTAGCAACCACCCAGAACACCCTAGCAACCATCTAGAAATGTGCTATAACCACTTAAAACTCATTGCCATGTTGAACCGCCCTAGCAACCATCCAGAACACCCTAACAACCACAAAGCATTGTGTGCATTTCAGTCATTCACTCATCATTCGACCTTGTGTGATTGTACCTCCTCTCGCTCTCCCTCCCTGAGCTGTCTTTTTTTAGTTCTGTCCTCTTTATTTGTTCATTTTTTCCTCCCCGCCCCCATCCTGCACTAAATTCCATCTTCCTTTCTTCATTTGTCTTTTTACCCTTTCTCTCTGTCATGCCATTCCCTGTTTCTAGGTCGACACAGTCATGTCATTGTCATGTTGGGCAGTGTATCTCTCCATCCTACAACTATAATTCACCTTTCAAATGATTCCATGGTGCTTCCTCCCATCATTTTGAGGGATAGTTCAACCAATAATGAAAATTCTGTCATCATTTGCTCGACTTTGTCATTCCAAACCCTTGCTTTCTTCTGTGGACCACAAAGGGAGATGTCTAGCAGCATATTCACGCTGCTCTTTTCCATACAGTGATAGGAAGTAAATGATGATGAAAACATTGGTTGTGTGTGTCTCTCAGCAGTTGGAGAGGAAGGACAGTCAGAGCAGCTCTCAGCACAGTGTGTGCAGTCACCGCAGCACACACACAGACTCGCCTGCTCGTCCAGGTCCCGTCGTGCCCAGCGACACGCTGGTGGCCCCCCCAACCGTACCGCCACCTCCCAACCAGCCTCTGCCCGTGCTGCCCCCCTTTGACCCTCTAGCGGCCAATGGGACGCTCCAGAAGAAACCGGACCCTTTCAAGATCTGGGCTCAGTCCAGGAGCATGTACGAGAGCCGCAGTGAGTATCCCACCTTCATTCTCTCAGTGGTTACAGCCCTGAACTTTATCAGTTGAACTGGCAGCCTTACATATCAGAGCAGACTCTTACTCTCATGTATTTTTCACAACATTGCTTTTTTTAGCATGCATCTATTGTGGAGTAACAAGTTAACACGGTCTTCTCTCACATTATCCTAGTGCATTTCTTCTTAAAGGGGCAGTTCACCCAAAAATAGAAATGTTGTTACATACTCGGATGATGAATGTAAAAATGATTTTGTTTCGTACAATGTAAGCCAATGGGGTCCAAATCTTTCAAGCTCCAAAAAGTATGTTCAGGCAGCATAAAGGTAATCCAAATACAACTCCAGTGGTTCAATCCATGTCTTCTGAAGCGATGTGATCAGTTTTGGGTGAGAAACAGACCAAAATGTTACTCCTTTTTCACTAGAGATCTTGACATCTGCAGTCTCTGATTACAATTTTTCATACTTGACACATGTGCAGAGCACTGTACACAAACCAGACACAGTGTCGCCAGGTTCACTGTTTCCATGCCCAGTCCGGCTATTTGGAAAATGCAGACTTGAGTTGAAATAATAGTCACAGGATGAGCTTTTTTAACTACCTTTAAAATGGGCTGCGGTCACCAAAATGTTGATGGTAAAGACTAGAAAATTGGAATGCTTAAAATGTATTAGTGATGTACACAGTGAAACAGGGAATGGTTCATGGCAACCATTTGAAGTGTGCACTGTGTTCTATTTGGGTACATTTCAAGATTGATAGTGAAAAAGGGCTTACATTTGGTCTGTTTCTCACCTAAAGCAATCATATTACTTCAGAAGATGTGAAATATATGTATGGATTACAGTTATGCTGCCTTGTTGTGGTTTATGGAGCTTGAACTTGATCCCCATTGACTTGCATTGTAGGAGAAAGTTATTAGCATGTTAATCATGTTTAGTTGATGTATTCCTTTAATTGTTGCATTCTAAAATATGATTGTCATACCATTTTTAATAATATGAACAAATTTGACCAAATTCATTATGATGTTTAACAAGTGTGCGTTTCCCTTTAAAAGATTCATCCATTATGTTTGAGTCATTCTCATATTTGAAGAGTGATGCTGTCAGGACTCTGCATTGTTAGCCAACATCAGATGTTACCTGCACCCACAGTCTTCATTATATTTAGTATGAAATAAAGCTGTAGTTTGACTTGCGCTATAAAGATGATGCCAGTAACGTTTCAGCTTAATGTAGGGGTGGAAGATTGTGATTATTTTTTAAATGATTCTGGATCGATCCACACAAATTAATAAAGAGAATTTTACAATCAGTTTTAATTATTAAGTTTCATGTTTTTTTAGCTTATTTTTATTGGCAGGTAGGCAATGTTTTCGTATATTATGAAATCAGCACAGAATGTTGCAACTTATTAAAGATGTGCATCACGATACTGTTGCAGATAGGGCTGTCGATTAAATGTTAATTTGGTGTGATTAATTACAGTGTATAAAAAATAGTATGGTAATTATTTTTCCTGACCCATTGGTAAATTCCATGAAAAAGTGCGTAGTTTCCTACCGTCAGAGCAATTCACACTTGAAGTTCCGTAAATGTAACTTTGTGTTTTTCCGAGGTGTGTCAGCAGGGGGCAGTCAGGGGGCCTCAACAAACCTCACAAGCAGCGCAGCCACAGAATGAGAGCTGTTCACACAGGATACGTTCTTGACAGCTGGCAACAATCTCCAGACACCACTTTCATAGTTTTAACTACTTTTATCTTGACACAGCGTCCTAAAAACATAGCGTTTTATGATACTGAAAACCAGTGAGATGCTTCAAAAGTGTCCGTCTGATGCATATGTATACATAAATCGTAAATACAATAAAAAATAGTGCCGAGAGAATGCAAGAACTCATCATTTGAGAACAGAACAAACTCTAAAACTCTTGCAAAATTGATTGCTGTTGACTATGAGCTTGTTCAATGATATATGAACTTCTAAAGCCACATTTGTATTGTCTAATCAATGCTTTCCTCGTCTGCAAAAAATTATAATCATGCATTTCAAAATATTATTTACTGTATATATACTGTTTATAAATATATATATAAATAATATTATATACTGTATTTGAGGTCCTTTCTTAGCATATATTCATATACAGGTATGAGATTAGGCTGATTAATTAATTGACGATGTCATGCAATTATTTTGAAGAAGAATTTGAATCGATTGAAACCCCCTGAAATGAAATCGTGATGTGCCAACCATTGTATTTATGTTCTTGTGATTGGTTGTGCATATGCACACAGGCATGTTTGGTGGCAGATTGAACCGTGATTCCTGGTGGCTCCCGTTCATAGTGCCAATTCCCAGTCAGGCCTGTTAATCGCTCCACATAGAGTAAGCAGGCCAGCCAGACCTTTTAAAAAATCAGTGTGTGGCTTCCTGACATGGGCAGGACAATTAAACGTTTCTTGCTAAGCGTCTGTGGTGAACATTATGTTGTTTCCTGTGTGGGAGCCATGCGCTGTTCAGGCTCACTGATTGGCCGATGGTTAGTCTAAGTCAGCATGAAATGTGATTGGGCCAGGAAGAGTTCACGGTAGATGGGTGAGGTGTTAGAAAACACTGGTTATCTTCAGTTTGCAAATGAATTACTATACAGTGCTATTAGAAGTACTACAGTTGTGTTATTATAATTTTTATATAATTAATCACGCTAAATTGATAGCACTATTTGTGATATATACCTTTGTCATAATATAAAATGACACATATTGTGTTATACCACTAATTGTTTGTAGATAATTAATAGTTGTTTTTATATGCAGTGCCGGATTCTCAAGAGCAGGACATTTTCCTGTGGAGGAAAGACACTGGCTTTGGTTTTAGGATCCTGGGAGGAAACGAACCCGGAGAACCAGTGAGTTAGAACACACACACACACACACACACACACACACACACACACACACACACACACACACACACACACACACACACACACACACACACACACACACACACACACACACACGTTGTGTTTCCATGTTTTATGGGGACTTTCCATAGACATAATGGTTTTTATACTGTACAAACTTTATATTCTATCCCCTAAACCTAACCCTACCCCTAAACCTAACCCTCACAGAAAACTTTCTGCATTTTTACATTTTCAAAAAACATCATTTAGTATGATTTATAAGCTGTTTTCCTCATGGGGACCGACAAAATGTCCCCACAAGGTCAAAAATTTCGGGTTTTACTATCCTTATGGGGACATTTGGTCCCCACAAAGTGATAAATACACGCTACACACACACACACACACACACACACACACACACACACACACACACAACAACAACAACAACAACAACAACAACAACAACAACAAATAAAACAGCACTTCCTGTTATACAGTGTGGAGCTGTGCATTGTTACCTAAATAAAAGTGCAGAAACAGATGTTATGTATGCACTGGAGTTTTGCTATAGTCAATGACATCCTCAAATGCTCTATTCCAAAACCAAGTGAGCTGCCTTGCTGTCTGCTGTCTTTATAGGCAGCATCCTAGCCAGCATGGACCCTCACAAGTGACTGATTTGGAGAGTTCAACATTGGCAAATAGCGCTCCTCACGTGAAGTGCTCAGGAGACTTGATTAACGATTGTATTAAATTGACTTTGATGTTTGCTCCAGCCAATCAGCATCCAGAAACTGTCCTGCTTTTCATGCTAATATTCCGAAACTGTTCTTCTGCCCTACTCGCCTCTTTCCTTTCATCCTCAAAATTTCCCGATATGTATTTCAGATCTACATCGGGCACATAGTGAAGTACGGGGCGGCGGATGAGGACGGGCGTCTGCGGTCTGGAGACGAGCTCATTTGTGTTGATGGCACAGCTGTGGTGGGCAAGTCTCATCAACTGGTGGTTCAACTCATGCAGCAGGCAGCTAAACAGGGCCACGTCAACCTCACTGTGCGACGCAAGACTAGTTATGGTGGTAAATACACACACGTACAGTATACTTTAGAATTATGATGCTTTTGAATATTATGCTGGTTAAAATATTCTTTCATTTTGTATTTACAATTTCACTTTATTTGTTCTTACTTTTAATATTTCATTGTTTTGTTTCAATAGTAATAGTTTTAGTTTTCATTCCTTTACATTAGAAAGTCCATTTTCAGATATTTTCATAATATCCTGGAAATTAATGGTCAATTAGTCGATTAATCATTAACGTTAATATCGCAAAATGCACATGGAGGATTCCAAATAATATGTGCATGTAGCCTACTGTTTAAATATAATTGAAATTTATATACTTAAGAAATGCAACTATTGGCATTTTCCTCCTCAAATATTCTTTCAGTTCAGTGTATTTCAATACGTTTAGTACCAATTTGTGTATTGTTTAATTACTGTTAATAATAACTTGTATACAAGATACATATTTGAGTTCATTTAAAATTCACGTTACGATATTTCAGATCTTTGGACATATTTATTTTCTTTTAAATGAAGTAATATCATAACACACCGTGTTACAGTACATGACATTGCACTTCTCTGAATGTGCGGATGTAATTTTAGGTTGGGATAAAACAAGCAGACCGGCTGTACTGTGTGTGTACTTTCACATGCTGTGACAGTTTATGTAGAAAACATAATGTTAATTTATAGAGAAACTCCAACACTGATTGCATTGAGCTCGCTTCATCTTCATCTGTGTGTCTGTGTAGTTCTTCTCCTGTGATGCGGACAAAATGTGACGTGCAGCGCGTAAGCGGCAGTGCGCCCTCTAGCGGCGTTATACAAATAAAAATCACTTGACTTGATTTTTTCTGAAATTGATCAATCGACTATCACTAAGCTTAATTAATCAAATTAATAATAACAATTAATTGATTATCAATGCAAGTCAACTCAGATTTATTTGTATAGAGCTTTTCACAATGGACGTTGTTTCAAAGCAGCTGTACAGGAAATTAAGCTATAACTGAAATGAATTAATATAATGATAATAATAATATTTATGTTTAGAACTATTAGTGGTTTAAATGATTAAACTAAGTAAGTGTTTTTGGTCAATGATTTATCAAAATGATTTGTATGAAGTATAAGTTTTAATGTTAAAGTCCTTGATCAATCAATCATTAATATCCCTTATTAACACATCATCACAAATTAGTCATCTTTCCATCCAAGTTACAAATGTCATTTCTGTGAGAAATTGTAATATTGCAAAAACTATTTGCAAATAAAGTACGTTTCCATCCCATGTTTTTAAGAGAAGAAAATCGTCACTTCTGGGGAAACTGGCTCAAAATAGGAATGAAAACAGAAGTTGAAGCCACTGTGTGTTTTTTATTAAATGTAATAAATGATTTGCGGTTTAAAGCGTGCAGGCGAAATGCTCTGAGGAACTTCATGTTTGCTAGCGTTCAGTGGCAGATGTCTTCTGTCTGTCACAGTTCTGGGAGTTAATAGTAGAAGATCATTTTGATTACATAATCACCAGAACAACATTTGAGATGAACTTTGAGATGCTATTGATGATTTTCAATGGTGCCAATGGTGTATTCATATGACATTTTTAATGTGTATCAATACAGTATTCCGATATCAATTTTATCTGCATATATTTTGTAAAGGAGTTTCCATTATATATGCATGTGTTTTTATCACATCAAAAATGTGTCTACCTCAAATATATACATATACATTTGAACATGCATTTTGGGGATTTTATTCGGATCATGGTGTTTAATGCAATATCCAAAGATTCATATTAACCCTCTGGGGTCTGAGGATGTTTTGGGCCCTGGAGAAGTTTTGACATTTGTGCTTTTTCAGTTGCTTAAGAACATATTAATAGCTAAAGTCTGATAACACTGTATTCAGCACAAACTGGGCTACAATAATATGTGAGCAACATGTGTGTACATGTTGTTAATGTTTATGCGTGTTTTTTTAGTTAGTCATTGAAATAAGGCCATATAACACATACTAAACATTTGTCCACAAGACTTTAGAGAACTGGATCTTGTAGCCGAGATTTTTTGCTACAAAATGATGTGAAAACCATCCTGATCACTCATTCATACATTAAATATAGTAATTGAACTTTTGTAAGACACTTTTAGTGTTAGAAAGGTCATATGTGAGGAGGCGTGAACTATCATGAATATTGATTATGATTCACACCTGAGGAGACAAAAGACCCCTCCCCTGGGCCTATCAATGAGGAATGTGACAGAAAGACTTAAATGATCAAAATCAAGTTTTAAGTTAAAAGAAGTAATCTGACTATACATGTTCTTTACATAATGACTTTACTTAATTTTAGATCTACACTACCGTTTAAAAGAAGTCTCTTCTGCTCACCAAGACTGCATTTATTTGATCCAAAATACAGTAAAAACAGAGATATTCTGAACTCTTTAAAAGAACAGTTTTCTATTTGAATATATTGTAAAATGCAATTTGTGATCAAAGCTGAATTTTCAGCATCATTACTGCAGTCTTCAGTGTCACATGATCCTTCAGAAATCATTATAATATGCTGATTTTCTAATATGGGCATATTTAAAGTGTATTTTACTCATTTAACCTGAACACATATTTGCAAGCACAAGCTTTGTTGATGATAATGAGGCAGCATAAACACTAGTTAAAATATAATCTAAACATTCATGTTATTTTTATATCATATTACATATCATATTTATATCATACAGCATACAATTTAAATACCTGCTTTAGCTGAAACAGCATTTAAATGTAACTAAAACTTGCCTATTAGGACATATTTCAATACAATACAGTCCCACTAGTAAAATATGTACATGTTTATATAAAATAGCATGTCAGCTAATGAAAACTAAATGACTTACTCGTCTGAAATTGTATCCTCGGCTGGATCAAGTCTCTCTTCAAAATACAAACGTTCATTTGAGTCCATCTTTAACAGAAGAATTAATCTGTGCTTTTATAAAATTATAAGCTTCACATTTCTGCCTCCAAAAATTCACCCCATTGACTTCCATAGTAAGTGTCTCACTGGAACACATATTTTTTGTTGTTGGATGAGTCGAAATTAATTTTTGTGGTAATCAACTTTATTCCACAAATTCTGTCGATTGAGCTTAACTTGCATTGAACCCGGAATATTCCTTTAGCATAAATTTGCTAAACTTATTAACATGAACAATGAACTGTATACTTTAATAATGTACTTACATTACATAATTAATACCTATATTACAGCAATTAATAATGTTGTCTAATGTTAATTTCTACATACTGTATATACCCATACTACCACATTCTTAAAAATGAAAAGTGGTTATATATAAACATTGTTTAAATTATATACGTAACACAATTGTATTAAAATCATTAACGTTAACATTATTATGACACTTATAACATTTACAAATATTAACTAAGAGAACCACCGTTGTAAAGTGTTACCAATATACATAAGATGTCAGGCACAGGACATACAACACTATGACTGGCTACTTCTCTAGGGGCCTTCTCATTTTAGAGAGCATTTTACTGGACAAAAATGTATGCCGTCAGTATTGCTAATCTGCTAAAATGATCTCAGACACTGAATAAGAGCCCATTTAAGAAGTCCAATTTTGATTTCATGCTCAAAGTTTTAAGATGTTGCATTTGCAAGAACTTGAAAGAATTTAAAGCAGTGCGGCTAAATTATTCATCATACCCTAAATTCCCAACACTCATTCTGGCACTATCTGAAGATACATTAATTCATGTTTTTATTTTGTCAGCGTAAATGCACATAACTCTTCTTTTTCTCAATGTGTTTGTGTAGCGTATAAGGGGGAGGTTGACGTCCCCCCGTCTCCTGCGTCGTCTCATCACAGCAGCACACAGGCACCGTCGCTCACGGAGGAGAAACGGACGCCGCAGGGCAGCCAGAACTCGCTCAACACTGTCAGCTCTGGGTCGGGCAGCACCAGTGGGATTGGCAGTGGAGGTGGGGGCGGCAGCGGGAGCACTGTGGTTGCCATGGCGCCAGCCGCCCTACAGCCCTATGATGTTGAGATCCAACGTGGCGAGAACGAAGGTTTCGGCTTCGTTATTGTGTCGTCCGTGTCGCGGCCTGACTCTGGAACTACATTTCGTAAGATATGTGTGTGTGTGAATATTTTAGAGTAAGTTAGTGTGAGAAAAAACAGAAACGTTCTCGATGTGAATGCATGGCAAACACAATGCACACGTATGGTCCGGCTTCATAACACGCTATGAATTATTTTATTTCAAGATAAGAATATATACTCACCTAAAGGATTATTAGGAACACCTGTTCAATTTCTCATTAATGCAATTATCTAATCAACCAATCACATGGCAGTTGCTTCAATGCATTTAGGGGTGTGGTCCTGGTCAAGACAATCTCCTGAACTCCAAACTGAATGTCAGAATGGGAAAGAAAGGTGATTTAAGCAATTTTGAGCGTGGCATGGTTGTTGGTGCCAGACGGGCCGGTCTGAGTATTTCACAATCTGCTCAGTTACTGGGATTTTCACGCTACAACCATTTCTAGGGTTTACAAAGAATGGTGTGAAAAGGAAAAACATCCAGTATGCAGCAGTCCTGTGGGCTGAAAATGCCTTGTTGATGCTAGAGGTCAGAGGAGAATGGGCCGACTGATTCAAGCTGATAGAAGAGCAACTTTGCCTGAAATAACCACTCGTTACAACCGAGGTATGCAGCAAAGCATTTGTGAAGCCACAACACGCACAACCTTGAGGCGGATGGGCTACAACAGCAGAAGACCCCACCGGGTACCACTCATCTCCACTACAAATAGGAAAAAGAGGCTACAATTTGCAAGAGCTCACCAAAATTGGACAACTGAAGACTGGAAAAATGCTGCCTGGTCTGATGAATCTCGATTTCTGTTGAGACATTCAGATGGTAGAGTCAGAATTTGGCGTAAACAGAATGAGAACATGGATCCATCATGCCTTGTTACCACTGTGCAGGCTGGTGGTGGTGGTGTAATGGTGTGGGGGATGTTTTCTTGGCACACTTTAGGCCCCTTAGTGCCAATTGGGCATCGTTTAAATGCCACGGCCTACCTGAGCATTGTTTCTGACCATGTCCATCCCTTTATGGCCACCATGTACCCATCCTCTGATGGCTACTTCCAGCAGGATAATGCACCATGTCACAAAGCTCGAATCATTTCAAATTGGTTTCTTGAACATGACAATGAGTTCACTGTACTAAAATGGCCCCCACAGTCACCAGATCTCAACCCAATAGAGCATCTTTGGGATGTGGTGGAACGGGAGCTTCGTGCCCTGGATGTGCATCCCACAAATCTCCATCAACTGCAAGATGCTATCCTATCAATATGGGCCAACATTTCTAAAGAATGCTTTCAGCACCTTGTTGAATCAATGCCACGTAGAATTAAGGCAGTTCTGAAGGCGAAAGGGGGTCAAACACAGTATTAGTATGGTGTTCCTAATAATCATTTAGGTGAGTGTATAACTATATATAACTTTTGCTGGAAAATCTATTTAAATTTGAATGTCTATTTTTGGATAATGCAGTCAGATTCGATTTTTAATTCTACCCATAGAGGGTGCTACAGCAAAAAAAAAACTTGTCATTACGCTGCAGCCGCTTGCTTGACATAGTTCAAATGAAATATTTCTCTTCTTTGGTTCAAGCGCTAACATACTGTTTAAAAAATAATTTAGACAAATCAACAGAAATGGCCACCAGCAGCCAATCAAATTTCAGCACCTAAGAACTCATATTGTGAATGGACGATGGTCATGAAATTATTATACACAAACAGGGTAACTAAGTGAAGCGGTATATAAAATTGTGTGAGAATTGTCCATAAGGTGGCACTATAATTAGCTAATTCACTTTTTTTTTAATAGCTCGGGAAATGTACAGTCTAGGATAACATTTTGTTGCTTCTCTGTGATCAATGCTCCCAAACTATTTGGTCACATGAATTTCCATTTCCGCAAGAAATGTTTTCTACCATTTCGATTCATTTGAAAAGCCTTCATCAACGAACATTTTAGTCAGTCATTTAGTTTACAAGGTTAACACAACACTTTCTTAAATGAGCTGCATTTTGCACAGAAAAGTGTGTGTGTGTGTGTGTGTGTGTGTGTGTATATGTGTGTTTGTAAGTATGTGTGTGTGTGTGAGTCTGTGTGTGTGTGTGTATGTGTGTGTGTAAGTATGTGTGTGTGTGTGTGTGTGTGTGTGAGTCTGTGTGTGTGTGTGTGTAAGTATGTGTGTGTGTGTGTGTGTGTGTGTGTGTGTAAGTATGTGTGTATGAGCGTGTATTTATTACTTTGTGGGGACCAAATGTCCCCATAAGGATAGTAAAACCTGAAATTTTTGACCTTGTGGGGACATTTTGTCGGTCCCCATGAGGAAAACAGCTTATAAATCATACTAAATGATGTTTTTTGAAAATGTAAAAATGCAGAATGTTTTCTGTGAGGGTTAGGTTTAGGGGTAGGGTTAGGTTTAGGGGATAGAATATAAAGTTTGTACAGTATAAAAACCATTATGTCTATGGAAAGTCCCCATAAAACATGGAAACACAACAAGAGTGTGTGTGTGTGTGTGTGTGTGTGTGTGTGTGTGTGTGTGTGTGTGTGTGTGTGTGTGTAGACTAGAGGATGGTTGTCCTCTTACAGGAAGTGATGTAAAAACTCTCAGCTGCACTACTAATCTTTCTGACCTTTTACCAGCATTTGAATTGCATTCACGCTTTATCCACTCAATACTCTGTGAAATACAGTACCTTAATGAGGAAACTGTCCATGATAAATGATATGACTTTATTTTAATCTTCAATAAGCTGTTCTATCAATTGATCTGGTTCTGTGTTCTAATTTGAATATCTGTCTTGCTGCCACTCTAAATGAATTCCTCTGTTCTTTCATCTGCACATGAATATGCTCACATTCTGACTCTCATTCTGTTGATTCTAGAAATTGGGGCTTATTTATCCTTTTCTCTCTCTTTGTCTCCCAAATCTGTCTCATATCTGATTCACACACACACACACACACACACCGTGACTGCTTAGCTGGAAACTCGTGTGTGGCCATGCCTCATAAAATAGGTCGCATCATCGAGGGCAGTCCCGCAGACCGCTGTGGAAAGCTGAAGGTGGGTGATCGGATCCTGGCTGTCAACTGCTGCTCCATCACCAACAAATCTCACTCTGATATCGTCAACCTGATCAAAGAGGCCGGCAACACTGTCACGCTGCGAATCATACCCGGGGACGGTGAGTTAGTGGGCAAGCCAAGAGCAGAGAGCACAATTGATGTCATGTGACTATATTTTTGTAATTGACAGATGCACATGGAGTGGTGGTGGTGTAGTGGGCTAAAGCACATATATGTTAATCAGAAGGTCACTGGTTCGAGCCCCACAGCCACCACAATTGTGTCCTTGAGCAAGACACTGAAATCCAGGTTGTTCCGGGGGGATTGTCCCTGTAATAAGTGCACTGTAAGTCGCTTTGGATAAAAGCATCTGCGAAATGTATAAATGTAAATGTAAATGATAAGCATCGAAAGGCTATAAGGTAGTAT